>NW_026290954.1:0-45000 GCF_023373465.1 Oncorhynchus keta | reverse complement strand
CGCCACACACCGCCACACACACCGCTACACACACCGCCACACACCGCCACACACACCGCCACACACCGCCACACACACCGCAACACACACCGCCACACACACCGCCACACACACCGCCACACACACCGCCACACACCGCCACACACACCGCAACACACACCACACACACCGCGACACACCGCCACACACACCGCCACACACACCGCCACACACACCGCCACACACACACGCCACACACACCGCCACACACACCGCCGCCACACACCGCCACACACACCGCCACACACACCGCTACACACACACACACACACCGCCACACACACCGCCACACACACCGCTACACACACCGCTACACACACACCGCTACACACACACCGCTACACACACGCCACACACACACCGCCACACACACCGCCACACACACACACGCCACACACACCGCCACACACACACTACACACACACCGCCACACACACCGCTACACACACACCGCCACACACACCGCAACACACACACCGCCACACACACCCGCCACACACACCGCCACACACCCGCACACACACGCCACACACACCGCCACACACACACCACACACACACCGCCACACACACACGCCACACACACCGCCACACACCACCACACACACCGCAACACACACCGCCACACACACCGCCACACACACACACACCGCCACACACACCGCAACACACACCGCCACACACACCGCCACACACACCGCTACACACACCGCCACACACACCGCCACACACACGCCACACACACCGCCACACACACCGCAACACACACACCGCCACACACACAGGCCACACACACCGCCACACACACTAGTCTACATCATAACAGTGGTATTTACAGAGACTAGTCTACATCATAACAGTGGTATTTACAGAGACTAGTCTACATCATAACAGTGGTATTTACAGAGACTAGTCTACAACATAACAGTGGTATTTACAGAGACTAGTCTACATCATAACAGTGGTATTTACAGAGACTAGTCTACATCATAACAGTGGTATTTACAGAGACTAGTCTACAACATAACAGTGGTATTTACAGAGACTAGTCTACATCATAACAGTGGTATTTACAGAGACTAGTCTACATCATAACAGTGGTATTTACAGAGACTAGTCTACATCATAACAGTGGTATTTATAGAGACTAGTCTACATCATAACAGTGGTATTTATAGAGACTAGTCTACATCATAACAGTGGTATTTACAGAGACTAGTCTACATCATAACAGTGGTATTTACAGAGACTAGTCTACATCATAACAGTGGTATTTACAGAGACTAGTCTACATCATAACAGTGGTATTTACAGAGACTAGTTTACATCATAACAGTGGTATTTACAGAGACTAGTCTACAACATAACAGTGGTATTTACAGAGACTAGTCTACAACATAACAGTGGTATTTATAGAGACTAGTCTACAACATAACAGTGGTATTTATAGAGACTAGTCTACAACATAACAGTGGTATTTATAGAGACTAGTCTACATCATAACAGTGGTATTTACAGAGACTAGTCTACATCATAACAGTGGTATTTACAGAGACTAGTCTACATCATAACAGTGGTATTTATAGAGACTAGTCTACATCATAACAGTGGTATTTATAGAGACTAGTCTACATCATAAAAGTGGTATTTATAGAGACTAGTCTACATCATAACAGTGGTATTTACAGAGACTAGTCTACATCATAACAGTGGTATTTATAGAGACTAGTCTACATCATAACAGTGGTATTTACAGAGACTAGTCTACATCATAACAGTGGTATTTATAGAGACTAGTCTACATCATAACAGTGGTATTTACAGAGACTAGTCTACATCATAACAGTGGTATTTACAGAGACTAGTCTACAACATAACAGTGGTATTTATAGAGACTAGTCTACAACATAACAGTGGTATTTATAGAGACTAGTCTACATCATAACAGTGGTATTTACAGAGACTAGTCTACATCATAACAGTGGTATTTATAGAGACTAGTCTACATCATAACAGTGGTATTTACAGAGACTAGTCTACATCATAACAGTGGTATTTACAGAGACTAGTCTACAACATAACAGTGGTATTTACAGAGACTAGTCTACAACATAACAGTGGTATTTACAGAGACTAGTCTACATCATAACAGTGGTATTTACAGAGACTAGTCTACATCATAACAGTGGTATTTACAGAGACTAGTCTACATCATAACAGTGGTATTTACAGAGACTAGTCTACATCATAACAGTGGTATTTACAGAGACTAGTCTACATCATAACAGTGGTATTTATAGAGACTAGTCTACATCATAACAGTGGTATTTACAGAGACTAGTCTACATCATAACAGTGGTATTTACAGAGACTAGTCTACATCATAACAGTGGTATTTACAGAGACTAGTCTACATCATAACAGTGGTATTTATAGAGACTAGTCTACATCATAACAGTGGTATTTACAGAGACTAGTCTACATCATAACAGTGGTATTTACAGAGACTAGTCTACATCATAACAGTGGTATTTATAGAGACTAGTCTACATCATAACAGTGGTATTTACAGAGACTAGTCTACATCATAACAGTGGTATTTATAGAGACTAGTCTACATCATAACAGTGGTATTTATAGAGACTAGTCTACATCATAACAGTGGTATTTACAGAGACTAGTCTACATCATAACAGTGGTATTTACAGAGACTAGTCTACAACATAACAGTGGTATTTACAGAGACTAGTCTACATCATAACAGTGGTATTTATAGAGACTAGTCTACATCATAACAGTGGTATTTACAGAGACTAGTCTACAACATAACAGTGGTATTTACAGAGACTAGTCTACATCATAACAGTGGTATTTACAGAGACTAGTCTACAACATAACAGTGGTATTTACAGAGACTAGTCTACATCATAACAGTGGTATTTACAGAGACTAGTCTACAACATAACAGTGGTATTTACAGAGACTAGTCTACATCATAACAGTGGTATTTACAGAGACTAGTCTACAACATAACAGTGGTATTTATAGAGACTAGTCTACAACATAACAGTGGTATTTACAGAGACTAGTCTACATCATAACAGTGGTATTTACAGAGACTAGTCTACATCATAACAGTGGTATTTACAGAGACTAGTCTACATCATAACAGTGGTATTTATAGAGACTAGTCTACATCATAACAGTGGTATTTACAGAGACTAGTCTACAACATAACAGTGGTATTTACAGAGACTAGTCTACATCATAACAGTGGTATTTACAGAGACTAGTCTACATCATAACAGTGGTATTTATAGAGACTAGTCTACAACATAACAGTGGTATTTACAGAGACTAGTCTACAACATAACAGTGGTATTTATAGAGACTAGTCTACAACATAACAGTGGTATTTACAGAGACTAGTCTACATCATAACAGTGGTATTTACAGAGACTAGTCTACATCATAACAGTGGTATTTACAGAGACTAGTCTACATCATAACAGTGGTATTTATAGAGACTAGTCTACATCATAACAGTGGTATTTACAGAGACTAGTCTACAACATAACACCACCAAAGAGGGCATTGCATTAATCACGTCTTTGAGAGGAGACCACCAAGGAGGGCATTGCATTAATCACGTCTTTGAGAGGAAACCACCAAAGAGGCCATTGCATTAATCAAGTCTTTGAGAGGAGACCACCAAAGAGGGCATTGCATTAATCACGTCTTTGAGAGGAGACCACCAAGGAGGCCATTGCATTAATCAAGTCTTTGAGAGGAGACCACCAAAGAGGCATTGCATTAATCACGTCTTTGAGAGGAGACCACCAAGGAGGGCATTGCATTAATCACGTCTTTGAGAGAGACCACCAAAGAGGGCATTGCATTAATCACGTCTTTGAGAGGAGACCACCAAGGAGGGCATTGCATTAATCACGTCTTTGAGAGGAGACCACCAAGGAGGGCATTGCATTAATCACGTCTTTGAGAGGAGACCACCAAGGAGGGCATTGCATTAATCACGTCTTTGAGAGGAGACCACCAAGGAGGGCATTGCATTAATCACGTCTTTGAGAGGAGACCACCAAGGAGGGCATTGCATTAATCACGTCTTTGAGAGGAGACCACCAAGGAGGGCATTGCATTAATCACGTCTTTGAGAGGAAACCACCAAGGAGGGCATTGCATTAATCACGTCTTTGAGAGGAGGCCACCAAGGAGGGCATTGCATTAATCACGTCTTTGAGAGGAGACCACCAAGGAGGGCATTGCATTAATCACGTCTTTGAGAGGAGACCACCAAAGAGGGCATTGCATTAATCACGTCTTTGAGAGGAGACCACCAAGGAGGGCATTGCATTAATCACGTCTTTGAGAGGAGACCACCAAGGAGGGCATTGCATTAATCACGTCTTTGAGAGGAGACCACCAAAGAGGGCATTGCATTAATCAAGTCTTTGAGAGGAAACCACAAAGGAGGCCATTGCATTAATCACGTCTTTGAGAGGAGACCACCAAGGAGGCCATTGCATTAATCACGTCTTTGAGAGGAGACCACCAAGGAGGGCATTGCATTAATCACGTCTTTGAGAGGAGACCACCAAGGAGGCCATTGCATTAATCACGTCTTTGAGAGGAGACCACCAAGGAGGGCATTGCATTAATCACGTCTTTGAGAGGAGGCGGCAGTTAATCATCTTCTCCAGATCAGTAGTTGACTACTGCAGCACTGAAAACAGAGGGTAGTGAGGTCTGCACAACACATCACGGGGGACAAACTACCTGCCCTCCAGGACACCTATACCACCCAATGTCACAGGAAGGCCATAAAGATCATCAAGGACAACAACCACCCCAGCCACTGCCTGTTCACCCCGCTATCATCCAGAAGGCGAGGTCAGTACAGGTGCATCAAAGCTGGGACCGAGAGACTGAAAAACAGTTTCTATCTCAAGGCCATCAGACTGTTAAACAGCCATCACTAACATTGAGTGGCTGCTGCCAACATACTGACTCAAATCTTCAGCCACTTCAGCCACTATCACTAGCCACTTTAAACAATGCCACTTAATATAATGTTTACATACCCTACATTACTCATCTCATATGTACAGTGGGGCAAAAAGTATTTAGTCTGCCACCAATTGTGCAAGTTCTCCCACTTAAAAGATGAGAGGGCCTGTAATTTTCATCATAGTTACACTTCAACTATGACAGACAAAATGAGAAAAGAAATCCAGAAAATCACATTGTAGGATTTTTTATGAATTTATTTGCAAATTATGGTGCAAAATAAGTATTTGGTCACCTCCAAACAAGCAAGATTTCTGGCTCTCACAGACCTGAAAGGTTTGAGTTTGGAGTGTGACTGTTTGAGGTTGTGGACAGGTGTCTTTTATACTGATAACAAGTTAAAACAGGTGCCATTAATACAGGTAACGAGTGAGGGACAGAGGAGCCTCTTAAAGAAGAAGTTACAGGTCTGTGAGAGCCAGAAATCTTGCTTGTTTGTAGGTGACCAAATACTTATTTTCCACCATAATTTGCAAAGTTCACTCCAGACCTGACTGCCCTCGACCAGCACAAAAACATCCTGTGGCAGACTGCAATAGCATCGAATAGTCCCGATATGCAACTGTTCAGGGAAGTCAGGAACCAATACACGCAGTCAGTCAGGAAAGCAAAGGCCAGCTTCTTCAGGCAGAAATTTGCATCCTGTAGCTCTAACTCAAAAAGTTATGGGACACTGTGAAGTCCATGGAGAACAAGAGCACCTCCTCCCAGCTGCCCACTGCACTGAGGCTAGGTAACACGGTCACCACCGATAAATCCATGATTATCGAAAACTTCAACAAGCATTTCTCAACAGCTGGCCATACCTTCCTGCTGGCTACTCCAACCTCGGCCAACAGCTCCGACCCCCCGGCAGCTACTCGCCCAAGCCTCTCCAGGTTCTCCTTTACCCAAATCCAGATAGCAGATGTTCTGAAACAGCTGCAAAACCTGGACCCGTACAAATCAGCTGGGCTTGACAATCTGGACCCTCTATTTCTGAAACTATACGCCGCCATTATCATTCAACCCCTATTACCAGCCTGTTCAACCTCTCTTTCATATCGTCACAGAGATCCCCAAGGATTGGAAAGCTGCCCGCAGTCATCCCCCTCTTCAAAGGGAGACACCCTGGACCCAAACTGTTACAGACCTATATCCATCCTGCCCTGCCTATCTAAGGTCTTGAAAGCCAAGTCAACAAAGTCACTGACCATCTCGAATCCCACCGTACCTTCTCCGCTGTGCAATCTGGTTTCCGAGGCCGGTCACGGTTGCACCTCAGCCACGCTCAAGGTACTAAATGATGTCATAACCACCATCAATAAAAGACAGTACTGTGCAGCCGTCTTCATCGACCTTGCAAGGCTTTCGACTCTGTCAATCACCATATTCTTATCGGCAGACTCAGTAGCCTCGGTTTTCTGATGACTGCCTTGCCTGGCTCACCAACTACTTTACAGACAGAGTTCAGTGTGTCAAGTCGGAGGGCATGCTGTCCGGTCCTCTGGAAGTCTCTATGGGGTGCCACAGGGTTCAATTCTCGGGCCAACTCTTTTCTCTGTATATATCAATGATTGTTGCTCTTGCTGCTGGCAATTCTCTGATCCACCTCTACGCAGACGACACCATTCTGTTTACTTCCAGCCCGTCCTTGGACACTGTGCTATCTAACCTCCAAACGAGCTTCAATGCCATACAACACTCCTTCCGTGGCCTCCAACTGCTCTCAAACGCTAGTAAAACCAAATGCATGCTTTTCAACCGTTCGCTGCCTGCACCCGCATGCCCGACTAGCATCACCACCCTGGATGGTTCCGACCTAGAATATGTGGACATCTATAAGTACCTAGGTGTCTGGCTGGACTGTAAACTCTCCTTCCAGACTCAAATCAAACATCTCCAATCTAAAATCAAATCTAGAGTCGGCTTTCTATTCCGCAACATAGTCTCCTTCATTCATGCCGCCAACCCTAGTAAAACTGACTATCCTACCGATCCTCGACTTCGGCGATGTCATCTACAAAATAGCTTCCAATACTCTACTCAGCAAACTGGATGCAGTTTATCACAGTGCCATCCGTTTTGTTACTAAAGCACCTTATTCCACCCACCACTGCGACCTGTATGCTCTAGTCGGCTGGCCCTCGCTACATATTCGTCGCCAGACCCACTGGCTCAGGTCATCTACAAGTCCATGCTCGGTAAAGCTCCGCCTTATCTCAGTTCACTGGTCACGATGGCAACACCCACCCGTAGCACGCACTCCAGCAGGTGTATCTCACTGATCATCCCTAAAGCCAACACCTCATTTGGCCGCCTTTCGTTCCAGTCACAGGCAGCAGAATTGCAAAAATCGCTGAAGTTGGAGACTTTATCTCCCTCACCAACTTCAAACATCTGCTATCTGAGCAGCTGACCGATCACTGCAGCTGTACATAGTCTATCGGTAAATAGCCCACCCAATTTTACCTACCTCATCCCCATACTGTTTATATTTATTTACTTTTCTGCTATTTTGCACACCAAAATCTCTACCTGTACATGACCATCTGATCATTTATCATTCCAGTGATTTTTTTTGGGCCCTGTCCGGGGGTGTCCTCGGATGGGGCCACAGTGTCTCCTGACCCCTCCTGTCTCAGCCTCCAGTATTTATGCTGCAGTAGTTTGTGTCGGGGGGCTAGGGTCAGTTTGTTATATCTGGAGTACTTCTCCTGTCCTATTCGGTGTCCTGTGTGAATCTAAGTATGCGTTCTCTAATTCTCTCCTTCTCTCTTTCTTTCTCTCTCTCGGAGGACCTGAGCCCTAGGACCGTGCCCCAGGACTACCTGACATGATGACTCCTTGCTGTCCCCAGTCCACCTGGCCGTGCGGCTGCTCCAGTTTCAACTGTTCTGCCTTATTATTATTTGACCATGCTGGTCATTTATGAACATTTGAACATCTTGGCCATGTTCTGTTATAATCTCCACCCGGCACAGCTAGAAGAGGACTGGCCACCCCACATATGCTCTCTCTAATTCTCTCTTTCTTTCTCTCTCTCGGAGGACCTGAGCCCTTGGACCATGTCCCAGGACTACCTGACATGATGACTCCTTGCTGTCCCCAGTCCACCTGACCGTGCTGCTGCTCCAGTTTCAACTGTTCTGCCTTATTATTATTCGACCATGCTGGTCATTTAAACATCTTGGCCATGTTCTGTTATAATCTCCACCCGGCACAGCCAGAAGAGGACTGGCCAACCCACATAGCCTGGTTCCTCTCTAGGTTTCTTCCTAGGTTTTGGCCTTTCTAGGGAGTTTTTCCTAGCCACCGTGCTTCTACACCTGCATTGCTTGCTGTTTGGGGTTTTAGGCTGGGTTTCTGTACAGCACTTTGAGATATCAGCTGATGTACGAAGGGCTATATAAATAAATTTGATTTGATTTGATCCAGTGTTAATCTGCAAAATTGTAATTATTCGCCTACCTCCTCATGCCTTTTGCACACAATGTATATAGACTCCCCTTTTTTTTCTACTGTGTTATTGACTTGTTAATTGTTTACTCCATGTGTAACTCTATGTTGTCTGTTCACACTGCTATGCTTTATCTTGGCCAGGTCGCAGTTGCAAATGAGAACTTGTTCTCAACTAGCCTACCTGGTTAAATAAAGGTGACATAAAAATAAATAAAAATTAAAAATAAATTCATTAAAAATCCTACAATGTGATTTTCTGGACTTTTTCCCCTCATTTTGTCTGTCATAGTTGAAATGTACCTATGATGAGAATTACAGGCCTCTCTCATCTTTTTAAGTGGGAGAACTTACACAATTGGTGGCTGACTAAATACTTTTTGCCCCACTGTACATGTATCACTAGCCACTTTAAACTATGCCACTTTGTTTACATACTCATCTCATATCTATATACTGTACTCGATACCATCTACTGCATCTTGCCTATGCTGTTCTGTACCATCACATATAACTTTATGTACATATTCTTTATCCCTTTACACTTGTGTGTATAAGGTAGTAGTTGTGGAATTGTTAGGTTAGATTACTTGTTGGTTATTACTGCATTGTCGAAACTAGAAGCACAAGCATTTCGCTACACTCGCATGAACATTGGCTAACCATGTGTATGTGACAAATAAAAATGTGATTTGATTTGAAACTCTTGGGTCACAGTGTTCCTATGAACCACGACCTGAGGCTCACTGTCTTGTAAACACTGCTGACATCACAGATTGGGCGGTCCTATGCTGGGACATGAGGCCAAAATAAAACCCTGACTGGTAAAGTGAGGGGCAGGGAGGAGAAGGGAGGAGGAGGAGAGGGGATAGCTCTGTCACTGTGGTGGACAGGGCCAGCCTGTGATTGACTCAGGCTAGTGTGTGTGGGAATAGTGCTGGCGGTCAGTGGAGGAAGGGGAGGGAGAAGGGGGGAGAATACTAGGCCAGTCGCCCTGAAAGACAGAAATAGACCCTGGAACCAGATCCTTCTTCCAGTGTGGAAGTGTTGGGATGACATGCTCAGCTGTCACTGGAGCAGGCAGGAATACACAGTGACAGAGAGAGAGATTTATATAGAGAGAGAGCAAGAGGTGGAGAGAGAGAGAGACTTATATAGAGAGAGAGCAAGAGGTGGAGAGAGAGAGACAGAGAGAGAGACAGAGACAGAGACAGAGAGACATGGAGACAGAGAGACATAGAGACAGACAGAGACAAACACAGACAGAGAGAGACAGACAGAGACAGAGGGAGAGAGACTAACCATTTAAAGCTAACCTCTCAGATACCAGTCCTATAGCGAGACAGAGAGAGAGACTAACCATTTAAAGCTAACCTCTCAGATACCAGTCCTATAGCGAGACAGAGAGAGAGAGACTAACCATTTAAAGCTAAACTCTCAGATACCAGTCCTATAGCGAGACAGAGAGAGAGACTAACCATTTAAAGCTAACCTCTCAGATACCAGTCCTATAGCGAGATAGAGACAGTAGCAGCAGTTACATTCATACCTTCAACTTTCAAACCCAGAGGACAGAGGACAGTCAGGAACAAGGGATTGAGAGCAGTTTACCCCTGTGAGTACGTGGCGTGTTTAACATGAAGGAAAATCATGTGGATTCATTTTTGGTGAAGATGGAATTGAGCATGTATAGGTTTGTTTGTTTGTGTGCATGTGGGCAGGGGTGTGTATATGTGGGCAGGGGTGTGTATATGTGGGCAGAGGTGTGTATATGTGGGCAGGGGTGTGTATATGTGGGCAGGGGTGTGTGTTTGTGGGCAGGGGTGTGTATATGTGGGCAGGGGTGTGTATATGTGGGCAGTGGTGTGTATATGTGGGCAGGGGTGTGTATATGTGGGTAGGGGTGTGTATATGTGGGCAGGGGTGTGTATATGTGGGCAGGGGTGTGTATGTGTGGACAGGGGTGTGTATATGTGGACAGGGTGTGTATATGTGGGCAGGGGTGTGTATATGTGGGCAGGGGTGTGTATATGTGGGCAGGGGTGTGTATATGTGGACAGGGGTGTGTATATGTGGACAGGGGTGTGTATATGTGGGCAGGGGTGTGTATATGTGGGCAGGGGTGTGTATATGTGGGCAGGGGTGTGTATATGTGGGCAGGGGATGTGTATATGTGGGCAGAGGTGTGTATATGTGGGCAGGGGTGTGTATATGTGGGCAGGGGTGTGTATATGTGGACAGGTGTGTGTATATGTGGGCAGGGGTGTGTATGTGTGGGCAGGGGTGTGTATATGTGGACAGGGGTGTGTATATGTGGGCAGGGGTGTGTATATGTGGACAGGTGTGTGTATATGTGGGCAGGGGTGTGTATATGTGGGCAGGGTGTGTATATGTGGGCAGGGGTGTGTATATGTGGGCAGGGGTGTGTATATGTGGGCAGGGGTGTGTATATGTGGACAGGGGTGTGTATATGTGGGCAGGGGTGTGTATATGTGGGCAGAGGTGTGTATGTGTGGGCAGGGGTGTGTATATGTGGGCAGGGGTGTGTATATGTGGGCAGAGGTGTGTATATGTGGGCAGGGGTGTGTATATGTGGACAGGTGTGTGTATATGTGGGCAGGGGTGTGTATGTGTGGGCAGGGGTGTGTATATGTGGGCAGAGGTGTGTATATGTGGGCAGGGGTGTGTATATGTGGGCAGAGGTGTGTATATGTGGGCAGGGGTGTGTATATGTGGGCAGGGGTGTGTATATGTGGACAGGGGTGTGTGCATGTGGACAGGGGTGTGTATATGTGGGCAGGGGTGTGTATATGTGGGCAGGGGTGTGTATATGTGGGCAGGGGTGTGTATGTGTGGGCAGGGGTGTGTATATGTGGGCAGGGGTGTGTGCTTGTGGGCAGGGGTGTGTATATGTGGGCAGGGGTGTGTATATGTGGGCAGGGGTGTGTATATGTGGACAGGGGTGTGTGCATGTGGACAGGGGTGTGTATATGTGGGCAGGGGTGTGTATATGTGGGCAGGGGTGTGTTCTACAGTGAATCACAAGGCCCTGATTCTTCTATAGTTTATACCTTGAATCACAAGGCCCTGATTCTTCTATAGTTTATACCTTGAATCACAAGGCCCTGATTGTTCTATAGGTTCTATAGTGAATCACAAGGCCCTGATTCTTCTATAGGTTCTACGGGGAATCACAAGGCCCTGATTCTTCTATAGGTTCTACGGTGAATCACAAGGCCCTGATTCTTCTATATATTCTACTGTGTGAATCACAAGGCCCTGATTCTTCTATATATTCTGCTGTGTGAATCACAAGGCCCTGATTCTTCTATAGTTTATACCTTGAATCACAAGGCCCTGATTCTTCTATAGGTTCAACAGTGAATCACAAGGCCCTGATTCTTCTATATATTCTGCTGTGTGAATCACAAGGCCCTGATTCTTCTATAGGTTCTACAGTGAATCACAAGGCCCTGATTGTTCTATAGGTTCTATAGTGAATCACAAGGCCCTGATTCTTCTATAGGTTCTACGGGGAATCACAAGGCCCTGATTCTTCTATAGGTTCTACGGTGAATCACAAGGCCCTGATTCTTCTATATATTCTGCTGTGTGAATCACAAGGCCCTGATTCTTCTATAGTTTATACCTTGAATCACAAGGCCCTGATTGTTCTATAGGTTCTATAGTGAATCACAAGGCCCTAATTCTTCTATAGGTTCTACGGTGAATCACAAGGCCCTGATTCTTCTATATATTCTGCTGTGTGAATCACAAGGCCTTGATTCTTCTATAGATTATGCTGTGTGAATCACAAGGCCCTTGGTCTGCTTCTGTATCTGTATTTGTGTCAGAGGCGTTCAGTGTCCTCCCACTCACCCAGTGGTACATTTAGAACAGACAGCTGTTACAGAACAGCTCAGTGAGTGTATTACGGTGTAATGACTACTGACAGGGAAATGATAACTATTGTCATGTGGTCCTGTGTGGTTCAGTGGATAAGAGCATGGCCCTAGAAACGCCAAACAATACTGGGTTTCATTCCCACTGGATTTGATGGCCGCTCAATACTCCTAAAGACAGACTGCTACTTCCTGACTTCCTGTTTCTCTGTGTTTTTATGTGCTGTATAATGCACCTCAGCTTTTAGCCTCCAATTTATACATGCACCTAGGTTGGAGTCATTAAAACTCATTTTTCAACCACTCCATACATTTCTTGTTAACAAACTAGTTTTGGCAAGTCGGTTAGAATATCTACTTTGTGCATTATGCAAGTTATTTTTCCAACAATTGTTGACAATCAGATTATTTTACTCAGGAAGGAGACACGTTCTGTCTCCTAGAGAATAACGTACTTTGGTGTGAAAAGTGCAAATCAATCCCAGAACAACAACAAAGGACCTTGTGAAGATGCTGGAAGAAACTGGTACAAAAGTATCTATATCCACAGTAAAACGAGTCCTATATCGACATAACCTGAAAGGCCGCTCAGCAAGGAAGAAACCACTGTTCCGAAAACGCCCAAAAAAAGCCAGACTACGGTTTGCAACTGCACATGGGGACAAAGATTGTACTTTTTGGAGAAATGTCCTCTGGGTCTGATGAAACAAAAATAGAACTGTTTGGCCATAATGACCATCGTTATGTTTGGAGGAAAAAGGGGGAGGCTTGCAAGCCGAAGAACACCATCCCAACCGTGAAGCACAGGGGTTAGCAGCATCATGTTGTGGGGTGTTTTGCTACAAGAGGGACTGGTGCACTTCACAAAATAGATGGCATCATGAGGGAGGAAAATTATGTGGAAATATTGAAGCAACATCTCAAGACATCAATCAGGAAGTTAATGCTTGGTCGCAAATGGGTCTTACAAATGGACAATGACCCCAAGCAAACTTCCAAAGTTGTGGCAAATTTGCTTAAGGACAACAAAGTCAAGGTATTGGAGTTGCCGTCACAAAGCCCTGACCTTAATCCCATAGAACGTTTGTAGGGAAAACTGAAAAAGCGTGTGCGTGCAAGGAGGCCTACAAACCTGACTCAGTTACACCAGCTCTGTCAGGAGGAATGGGCCAAAATGGTGGGACGCAGGTAGAAGGCTACCCGAAACATTTGACCCAAGTGAAACAATTTAAAGGCAATGCTACCAAATACTAATTGAGTGTATGTAAACTTCTGACCCACAGGGAATGTGATGAAAGAACTAAAAGCGGAAATAAATCACTCTCTCTACTATTATTCTGATATTTCACATTCTTAAAATGTGGTGATCCTAACTGACCTAAGACAGGGAATTTTCACGAGGATTAAATGTCAGGAATTGTGAAAAACTGAGTTTAAATGTATTTTGCTAAGGTGTCTGTAAACTTCTGACTTCAACTATACAGTAATTAAACTCCAATAGTTGACATGTGGAATGAGGGCCTGTAATTGTTCACTATAGTTTCAGAACAGGTGCTAATCTCTATTTAGAAGTTATTATGATTGGCTAAGACGGGGACCTTTGCCTCCAGAACGTATTCGGTCTTCAACTAGTACAGAGGGTGCCGCACTGAAAATTGCATGTATTTCCTCTGCAACAAAATGTTTCTAAAAATCCTATATACTCTATTTAGATGTTATAATGATGGTCTGATGTTCTATTTAGATGTTATAATGATGGTCTGATGTTCTATTTAGATGTTATAATGATGGTCTGATGTTCTATTTAGATGTTATTATGATGGTCTGATGTTCTGTTTAGATGTTATAATGATGGTCTGATGTTCTATTTAGATGTTATAATGATGGTCTGATGTTCTATTTAGATGTTATAATGATGGTCTGATGTTCTATTTAGATGTTATAATGATGGTCTGATGTTCTATTTAGATGTTATAATGATGGTCTGATGTTCTGTTTAGATGTTATTATGATGGTCTGATGTTCTATTTAGATGTTATTATGATGGTCTGATGCTCTGTTTAGATGTTATTATGATGGTCTGATGTTCTATTTAGATGTTATAATGATGGTCTGATGTTCTGTTTAGATATTATAATGATGGTCTGATGTTCTATTTAGATGTTATAATGATGGTCTGCTGCTCTATTTAGATGTTAATATGATGGTCTGATGCTCTGTTTAGATGTTATAATGATGGTCTGATGGTCTGATGTTCTGTTTAGATGTTATTATGATGGTCTGATGGTCTGATGCTCTGTTTAGATGGTATAATGATGGTCTGATGTTCTATTTAGATGTTATAATGATGGTCTGATGTTCTATTTAGATGTTAATATGATGGTCTGATGTTCTATTTAGATGTTAATATGATGGTCTGATGTTCTATTTAGATGTTATAATGATGGTCTGATGTTCTATTTAGATGTTATAATGATGGTCTGATGTTCTGTTTAGATGTTATAATGATGGTCTGATGGTCTGATGCTCTGTTTAGATGTTATAATGATGGTCTGATGCTCTATTTAGATGTTATTATGATGGTCTGATGGTCTGATGCTCTGTTTAGATGTTATAATGATGGTCTGATGTTCTATTTAGATGTTATAATGATGGTCTGATGTTCTGTTTAGATGTTATAATGATGGTCTGATGTTCTGTTTAGATGTTATAATGATGGTCTGATGCTCTATTTAGATGTTATAATGATGGTCTGATGGTCTGTTTAGATGTTATTATGATGGTCTGATGGTCTGATGCTCTGTTTAGATGTTATAATGATGGTCTGATGTTCTATTTAGATGTTAATATGATGGTCTGATGTTCTGTTTAGATGGTATAATGATGGTCTGATGTTCTATTTAGATGTTATAATGATGGTCTGATGTTCTATTTAGATGTTATTATGATGGTCTGATGTTCTATTTAGATGTTATTATGATGGTCTGATGTTCTGTTTAGATGTTATAATGATGGTCTGATGTTCTATTTAGATGTTATAATGATGGTCTGATGTTCTATTTAGATGTTATAATGATGGTCTGATGTTCTATTTAGATGTTATAATGATGGTCTGATGTTCTGATGCTCTGTTTAGATGTTATAATGATGGTCTGATGTTCTGTTTAGATGTTATAATGATGGTCTGATGGTCTATTTAGATGTTATAATGATGGTCTGATGTTCTATTTAGATGTTATTATGATGGTCTGAATCAAATTAAACATTATTGGTCACATACACATATTTAGCAGTTGTTATTGCTGGTGTAGCAAAATGCTTGTGTCTGTAGCTCCAACAGTGCAGTAGTATCTAACTAAATGCTTGTGTTCCTAGCTCCAACAGTGCAGTAGTATCTAACTAAATGCTTGTGTTCCTAGCTCCAACAGTACAGTATGATGCACCTGTACTGACCTCGCCTTCTGGATGTTGCCGGGGGGAACAGGCCGTGTCTTGGGTTGTTGATGCCCTTCAAATCTTTTTGGACGTCCTGTGACATTGGGTGCTGTAGGTGTCCTGGAGGGCAGGTAGTTTGCCCCCGGTGATGCGTTGGTAAGACCTCACCACCCTCTGGAGAGCCCTGCTGTTGATGGCAGTGCAGTTGGCAAAACCAGGCGGTGATACAGCCCGACAGGATGCTCTCAATTGTACATCTGTAAAAGTTTGTGAGGGTCTTAGGGGCCAAGCCAAATTTCTTCAGCCTCCTGAGGTTGAAGAGGCACTGTTGTGCATTCTTCACCACACTGTCTGTGTGGGTGGACCATTTCAGATTGTCAGTGATGTGTACGCAGAGGAACTTGAAGCTTTCCACCTTCTCCACTACTGTCCCATCAATGTGGATCAGAGGGTGCTCCATCTGCTGTTTCCTGAGGTCCACAATCATCTCCTTTGTTTTGTTGATGTTAAGGCAGAGGTTATTTTCATGGCACCACTCCGCCCCAGGGCCCTCACCTCCTCCCTGTAGGCTGTCTCATCATTGTTGGTAATCAGGCCCACTACTTTTGTGTCGTCTGCAAACTTGATGATTGAGTTGGAGGCGTGCGTGGCCACGCAGTCACGGGTGAACAGGGACTACAGGAGGGGGCTGAGCACGCACCCTTGTGGGACCCCAGTGTTGAGGGTCAGTGAAGTGGAGATGTTTTTTCCTACCTTCACCACCTGGGGGCGACCAGTCAGGAATTCCAGGACCCAGTTGCACAGGGCGGGGTTCAGACCAAGGGCCCCAAGCTTAATGATGAGCTTGGAGGGTACTATGGTGTTGAAGGCTAAGCTATAGTCAACGAACAGCAATCTTACATAGGTATTCCTCTTGTCCAGATGGGCTTGGGCAGTCTGCAGATCTGTGGATCTATTTGGGCGGTATGCAAATTTAAGTGGGTCTAAGGTGTCAGGTAAGGTAGAAGTGATATGATCCTTAACTAGCCTCTCAAAGCACTTTATGATGTCAGAAGTGAGTGCTTCTTGGGTACAGGAACAATGGTAGACATCTTGAAGCAAGTGGGGACAGCAGACTGGGATAGAGGTAGATTTAATATGTCCGTAAACACTCTAACCAGGTGATCTGCGCATGTTCTGAGGATGCGGATAGGGATACCATCTGGGCCGGCAGCCTTGAGAGGGTTAACACGCCTTGGGAGAGGGCCGCATCACTGGCACAGTGTTATCCTCAAAGCGGCCGAAGGTGTTGAGCTTGTCCGGAAGCAAGACGTCGGTGTCCGTGACGTGGCTGGTTTTCCCTTTGTCATATGTGATTATCTGTAGACCCTGCCACATACATCTCATGTCTGATTCGTTGAATTGAGACTCCACTTTGACTCTGTTCTGACGTTTTGCCTGTTTGACTGCCTTATGGAGGGAATAACGACAATGTTTGTATTCAACCATATTTCCAGTCACCTTTCAATGGTCAAATGCGGTGGTTTGTCCTTTCCGTTTTACCCAAATGCTACCATTTATCCATAGTTTCTGGTTTAGGTAGGTTTTAGTAGTCACCGTGGGAACAACATGCACTACACACTTCCTGATGAACTCAGTCACCGTGGGAACAACATGCACTACACACTTCCTGATGAACTCAGTCACCGTGGGAACAACATGCACTACACACTTCCTGATGAACTCAGTCACCGTGGGAACAACATGCACTACACACTTCCTGATGAACTCAGTCACCGTGGGAACAACATGCACTACACACTTCCTGATGAACTCAGTCACCGTGGAACAACATGCACTACACACTTCCTGATGAACTCAGTCACCGTGGGAACAAACTCAGTCACCGCACTACACACTTCCTGATGAACTCAGTCACCGTGGGAACAACATGCACTACACACTTCCTGATGAACTCAGTCACCGTGGGAACAACATGCACTACACACTTCCTGATGAACTCAGTCACCGTGGGAACAACATGCACTACACACTTCCTGATGAACTCACCGTGGGAACAACAGTCACCGTGGGAACAACATGCACTACACACTTCCTGATGAACTCAGTCACCGTGGGAACAACATGCACTACACACTTCCTGATGAACTCAGTCACCGTGGGAACAACATGCACTACACACTTCCTGATGAACTCAGTCACCGTGGGAACAACATGCACTACACACTTCCTGATGAACTCAGTCACCGTGGGAACAACATGCACTACACACTTCCTGATGAACTCAGTCACCGTGGGAACAACATGCACTACACACTTCCTGATGAACTCAGTCACCGTGGGAACAACATGCACTACACTTCCTGATGAACTCAGTCACCGTGGGAACAACATGCACTACACACTTCCTGATGAACTCAGTCACCGTGGGAACAACATGCACTACACACTTCCTGATGAACTCAGTCACCGTGGGAACAACATGCACTACACACTTCCTGATGAACTCAGTCACCGTGGGAACAACATGCACTACACACTTCCTGATGAACTCAGTCACCGTGGGAACAACATGCACTACACACTTCCTGATGAACTCAGTCACCGTGGGAACAACATGCACTACACACTTCCTGATGAACTCAGTCACCGTGGGAACAACATGCACTACACACTTCCTGATGAACTCAGTCACCGTGGGAACAACATGCACTACACTTCCTGATGAACTCCCAGTCACTGATGAACTCAGTCACCGTGGGAACAACATGCACTACACACTTCCTGATGAACTCAGTCACCGTGGGAACAACATGCACTACACACTTCCTGATGAACTCAGTCACCGTGGGAACAACATGCACTACACTTCCTGATGAACTCAGTCACCGTGGGAACAACATACACACTTCCTGACTCAGTCACCGTGGGAACAACATTCCTGATGAACTCAGTCACCGTGGGAACAACATGCACTACACACTTCCTGATGAACTCAGTCACCGTGGGAACAACATGCACTACACTTCCTGATGAACTCAGTCACCGTGGGAACAACATGAACTCAGTCTACACACTTCCTGATGAACTCAGTCACCGTGGGAACAACATGCACTACACACTTCCTGATGAACTCAGTCACCGTGGGAACAACATGCACTACACACTTCCTGATGAACTCAGTCACCGTGGGAACAACATACTACACACTTCCTGATGAACTCAGTCACCGTGGGAACAACATTACACACTTCCTGATGAACTCAGTCACCGTGGGAACAACATGCACTACACACTTCCTGATGAACTCAGTCACCGTGGGAACAACATGCACTACACACTTCCTGATGAACTCAGTCACCCCGTGGGAACAACATGCACTACACACTTCCTGATGAAAGTCACCGTGGGAACAACATGCACTACACACTTCGATGAACTCAGTCACCGTGGGAACAACATATACACACTTCCTGATGAACTCAGTCACCGTGGGAACAACATGCACTACACTTCCTGATGAACTCAGTCACCGTGGGAACAGCATGCACTACACACTTCTGATGAACTCAGTCACCGTGGGAACAACATGCACTACACACTTCCTGATGAACTCAGTCACCGTGGGAACAACATGCACTACACTTCCCTGATGAACTCAGTCACCGTGGGAACAACATGCACTACACACTTCCTGATGAACTCAGTCACCGTGGAACAACATGCACTACACTTCCTGATGAACTCAGTCACCGTGGGAACAACATGCACTACGCCCCTGATGAACTCAGTCACCGTGGGAACAAGCATGCACTACACACTTCCTGATGAACTCAGTCACCGTAGGGAAACACACTTCCTGATGAACTCAGTCACCGTGGGAACAACATGCACTACACACTTCCTGATGAACTCAGTCACCGTGGGAACAACATGCACTACACACTTCCCTGATGAACTCAGTCACCGTGGGAACAACATGCACTACACACTTCCTGATGAACTCAGTCACCGTGGGAACAACATGCACTACACACTTCCTGATGAACTCAGTCACCGTAGAACAACATGCACTACACACTTCCTGATGAACTCAGTCACCGTGGGATGCACTACACACTTCCTGATGAACTCAGTCACCGTGGGAACAACATGCACTACACACTTCCTGATGAACTCAGTCACCGTGGGAACAACATGCACTACACACTTCCTGATGAACTCAGTCACCGTGGGAACAACATGCACTACACACTTCCTGATGAACTCAGTCACCGTGGGAACAACATGCACTACACACTTCCTGATGAACTCAGTCACCGTGGGAACAACATGCACTACACACTTCCTGATGAACTCAGTCACCGTGGCTGGGAACACGTCTACCCAAAACATATGTGTCAGCATGATCAAAACAATCTTCAACTATGAATTTCGATTGGTCAGACCAGCGTTGAATATACCTTAGCACGGGTACTTCCTGTTTGAGTTTCTGCCTGTAGGAAGGGAGGAGCAAAATGGAGTCATGATCTGATTTGCCAAAGGGAGGGTGGGGGAGGGCCTTGTAAGCATCTCAAAAAGGTGAGTAGCAGTGGTCTAGTGTTTTTCCTAAGCAAGGACTACAGTCAATGTATTGATAGAGCTTCAGTAGCGTTTTCCTCAAATTAGCTTTGTTAAAATCCCTAGCTACAGTTAATGCGGCCTCAGGATATGTGGTTTCCAGTTTGCATAAAGTCCCGTGTAGTTCCTTGAGAGCCGTCGTGGTATCTGCTTGAGGGGGATATACACGGCTGTGACTATAACCAAAGAGAATTCTCTTGGTTGTCGGACCTGATATAATGATCCTTTTCCTGCAGGCTCAAGATCCATCCTCTCCAACCAAGAGAGGAGGGAAACCATCCAAGGTAGGCAGAGAACTGGAATCCTATTGTGTTCATAAACTCCCAGAGTTGGCATGGCAAAGTGCAAGGTGTGTTTTACAAGGATTGTTTGTTTGGCTTGCAGTTAACGGTGGGTTGTTGTGGATGTTGTTCTTGTTGTTGTTGTTATTCAGGGGATAACGTGGCAATATAACCATAACAATACAAACATTGAAGAATGTGGACATGTCTCCTTTCTCCGAGGACTGTGACTTATGGCACGGAATGTTTTGAGTTCAGCAAACACATTGTTCTGGAGTTAAACTAACAAAATGTTTTGAGTTCAGCAAACACATTGTTCTGGAGTTAAACTAACAACATGTTTTGAGTTCAGCAAACACATTGTTCTGGAGTTAAACTAACAAAATGTTTTGAGTTCAGCAAACACATTGTTCTGGAGTTAAACTAACAACATGTTTTGAGTTCAGCAAACACATTGTTCTGGAGTTAAACTAACAAAATGTTTTGAGTTCAGCAAACATCATTTTTGGAGTTGAGCTTACAGAATATTTGGAGTTCAGCTAATAGAATGGTCAGCAGGTAGCCTAGCGGTTAAGGGTCAGTAATCTAAAGGTTGCTGGTTCGAATCCCTAGGTGAAAGATCTGTCGATGTGGCCTTGAATGTCACTCTGGATAAGAGCGTCTGCTAAATGAGTAAAATGTAGAAAGCTGTTTTGCAACCTGACCAATGGTAATGTATAAATCCCTTCAAGCATGGCTGTCCTCTCCGTGCATGGTTTTCTTTGAATTGGTCCTTCCCTCAATGGAGACAATGACAACAATATCCCCTTTTTGCTTTCCATCTAAGATGGCAGAGGTTAGCCAACAGAGGAAAGATGGTCTTCTTCAACCTGGTCCATCAGACTTCACCAAGAGGCAGGACCCACTGTGAGAACATCCACCCAACCATCCATCGCCTCACCTCATCTTCCTGAAGAGGCATTGTCAGCATTGTACCAACAGCGACAGAAAGTTGAGCTGCGGAGGCTCCTGAAGCACACCCACCCCGGAGCTGAGGAGCCTGGAAAGCCTGGATGGGGTGGTGGATCAGGAGCTGGCTGAAGTGCTGTGTTTAGAAGCCAACCCGATAGCTGGCGAGACCGGATACGAGGAGAGGTCCGGTCCAGGCGGTTGATATTTGAGAACTGTTTACACAGCAATACTGTGGACACTTCTAAAATGCACATCGCGGAGGGGGCCGGGAATAGAGTTGGGGCTGGTGTTGGTGTTTGGGGAGACATGAAGAGAACATCAGCCTTGTTTGAACTGCCATGGTATAACCAGAACCTTCAGGAGGAGAGGGTTAAAGAAACCACAGACCAGGTGGGGAGGACTGATGGTATTCATGGGGAACTTACTGAGTGTGAGGAGGAGGAGATGGTCAGGTTGGACGTCCAGTCTGCTAGGAGGCTGTTTGAGAGCCAGCAAGTCGACACCCTGAGGGCCAACCAGGAGGACGTGACCCTAAACAAGGTTATCGTGTCAAAGGATGAGAGGGGAGCTGTTCAGAAGAGAAAACAAGTGTTTGAGACAAGAAGCAGTAAGACAGATCAGAAAGTGATCAAAAGCCAAATTTGTTTTAAAAATCTTGATGTGAGTTCTCAGTCTGAGGGAGAAGTACTGGGTGTCGGTGTTAATAGTGCAGACACTGAGGTTCAGCCACAGCATGAAGGTTTCTCCACAGTCAAACAAGTCTTTGAGAGAAAGTCACAGTGTGTTTCAAACGCAGATGTTGAAACTAGTCCAAGAATTCCAAAGTATCCGTGTTCTTCTCTGCTTGAAAACCAAGCAATAAATAAAACTGGAAAAACATCTCATATGCAGGAACCAAAGCCCCAGAACATAGTTCCTCCCAGGCGACCTAGTTCCTGACAGAAGGGTCCAGGAGGACATGTTAGGGATTAGTGGCTAACGTAAGGGACAGAGCTCAATTGTTTGAGTCCACTCTGTTCGACCTGATTAACCACCATAACAGAGAGGAGATGGAGATGGTAGCAGAGAGCATCAATGAGACATTGAACTCTCTCTATCACTTCAACGCCCTCCCACTCCCACGGATCCATCATCAAGGCTAGCGAGACAGTGGTCAGAAGGCTAGGTACAGGCTGACCCCGGTCTGAGACCAGAGATAGAACAGGAAAAGGTGGCTGAGGGCAGGGTTAAGAATTTTATACTCCAGCTGTTAACCCGGACGACCCTTAAGCCTCAGGTGGTTTACCTGAAGGAGGACGAAGGGAACGTGGAGGTTACCATGGTGATGGTACCGTTCCATCAGGTACGTCTGGCTTCAAACCAAGATAAAGAGTTCAGAACAGCTAACGTTGTCCAGCTCATTGAGGACATCCTCAGTCAGGACAGCTCTCTGAGGAAAGGAGTAGTTATACAGGAGGACGGTCAGGGACAGACTGAGGTCACGTTTACTCCCTGTGCAACGATTCTGAAGGAGAGGTGGAAGGTACTACCCCCACAGGAACAGAGGACGGAGACCAACGTCTAGACATTGCTGCAGGCGATGAGATTAAAACTGAGATTGGTGAAGTAAGGAGCGATGTGAAGTCAACCATCAGCTGTCTCTTGGCCACCAGTCAGGACCACTCAGCCCCAACCACTTACAAACCTGAGGTCAATGTCATGGGGAATGTCAAGTTATTCAGGAGCTGCATTGAAAAGGGAGATCTGGCGTATCTCAAAACCTTGCAGGTCCAGCCAGAGGAGAAGAACTCCACTTCAGACTGATGTTGTAACAGGTGTCTCCACGGAGCCAAAGATACATAATCAACAACAACAACCAGAGGATCGGTGGAGCAGAATGATCCGGATATAGTCCCCTTAAGAACATCTTCTTAGCCAGCCAGAGCTGTGCCCAGCTGGAGCGAGACTAAGGCAGAAAGACCTCTAAAGCAATAGTACAGGACCAGCACACCTCTGTGGAGAAGATAGAGACGTGCTCTGATTCTGTTATAAAGACCTCCACATCCCAGACATCCACAGAGCAGCACCAGGAGGAGGAGGAGGAGGTAGTGAGAGGTAATGTACAGGCAGCGCTCCAATCTCTGGAGAAGACTAGTGGCATTAATGTCAGCCAAGGATCCATGATCTGCAGGAAATCTCCAAAATCTCAGAAAGGAAGCCATAAGAAGAAGACTAATGTGAGGTATGCTCCCCAACACAATAAAGTAAAGACTGGGACTCTGACTGAACCTCAACCAGCCCCTTCAGTAGTGATGAGTGAAGGACAAGCCATCTCTGTGAAGAGCAGTGACATTGTAGTAGATGTCCAGCAGACCTCTGTGCAGACGGAAGAGACAAGCTGTAATTCTGTTATAAAGATCTCCACATCCCACTCCTCTATCACCTCAGAACATGAACCTACACCCTGCCGCCTCAAGACCGAAGAGGCTAGCTGTGCTGCTACGTCTTCTGAAGAACGACAAAATGCAGAAGTCTTGGTATGGAGGTCCAAGAGGGCACTGAGGTGGTCCAGAGGGACACTTAAAGCTGCCATGAAGTCTTTACAGAGTGAAGAGGAGGAGGAGGAAGGGAGAAGGAGGAGAGGAGAAGGAGGAGGAGGGAGGAGAAGGAGGAGGTACTGAGAGAGTAATCTACAGGCAGCGCTGCATTCTTTAGAAGACTAGCGGTGTTAACGTCAGCCAAGGAGACTTCAAGGCTGCCATGATATACAGGAACTCTGGGAAATCTACATTTCAAAGCCAAAGAAGAAACCTGATATGAGGAATGTTCCAAAACACAGTGAATTAAAGACTGGATTTTTGACTGAAGCTCAACCATTCTCTTCAGTAGCGATGAGTGAAGGAGAACAGGTGGCCACCAAGGAGCTGAGTAGCAACTGCAAAACCCCCAGCCCAGACCAAACCACAAATAAACTAGCTACAGCCTCCACTTTGAAACATGAATCTCAGACTGGCTCTCAATCTCTAGCTCCCTCAAAAAAAAGAAAAGACCTGTTGGCCCAAAACCTGGTCTTCTTCCCGAAACCAGCAGTTCCTCTAAACCAGGTCTTCTGCGGAAACCAGCAGTTCCTCTTAAACCAGGTCAGATGACAGGAAGCACAGCTAGTCAGTCAACAGAGACAGGTACATATCAGTGACAGCCACACCATTTCTATAATAACTACTAGTAGTATTTCTAGTATTGCTAGTACTAACAGTACTCAACCGAAAGAGTCAACCAAAAGTCAAACAAAAGATCAACTAAATGTCAACAGAAAGAATCAAACAAATCAAAGGAATCAAAGAAATCAACTAAAAAGTCAATCAAAGAAGAGCAAACGCCCCAAACATTCACTATCAAACCGAAGTCCTACGCAGATGCCCTTTGCAGAGGGCTTACAACAGACAGATAGTGTTCCAGAGGCACAACAGAGTAGGTACGTATCTGAGAGGCCAGCTGGGAGCTCGGTAGGACAGCTGATACTGGGGCTGACAGAGGCCACCCAACACACTGGTGATGCAACCCAACTCAATGAGGAAATGACATTAAACCAGGAAGGTCAAGGGTCTGAGCTCATCCCTCAGAGACAGACTAGTTTTAACTCGGTTCCAGTGGAGGAGAGCAACACTAAGTCACCACAGGAAAGGACTCCTACAGAGCAGAGACAGGGACCCCAGGGGGCCCTAAGGACAAAGAAGGTCAATGAGGACTTCATAGGGTTTCAAGCAGCACTTCAGAACTTTGGAGGGAAGAGTAAAGCCCCTGTGAAACCTAAACAAGTGAAGATGACCCAGAGTGAAGAGAACCAGAAACACACCTCTCTCACAGTTACACACTGCTGTGGGACAGCAAGCCAGTGACCCTTCTCAGCCTCAACCATGCAGTAAACAGAGAACAACATCCAGAAAGAAGAAGGAAAACACAGTGGTGATGAGGGAGAAGAAAGCGGAGATGGAAGCAGAGACAGAGGATGAGCGTGGCCAGAGGCTGTCGGTCCACATGGATAAGATCATGAGGGGGTAACGTGACCATGGCCATGGAGATCTTTGACAACCTGAGGAAGCAGGAGGAGCTGAAAGAGATCTTGACCTGGGTGGAGGAGGTGGAGGAAGACACCAGCCAGGTGGACGTCAGGGCCCTCAGGAACATCTTTGAGAATATACCTGACTGGGTCGTTGCCCCAAGAGACAAGAGGCAACGTAAACAGCAACAACAGACCAAGGTGGAACAGAAGATCTCAGAAGCGAAGAGATCAGAGCGCTGAAAGATGATACTGAGACCTCAATGTCCTCCATGGCTCTTGTGTTCGGAAATCTGGAAGAGCAAGTGAGGAGATCATGAACCTGAAGGAGCAGACTTTAGCCAGACTGATGGACATAGAAGTGGCCATTAAGAAGGCTTTGTACTCTGTGTCCACTCTTAAGTCAGACTCTGATATCGCTGTTCTGTCTGGCCTGTTTAAGGAGTCCCTAAAGGGGACAGCAGCCCAGGAATCTCTAAAGGGGACAGCAGCCCAGACCCAAGGCTCCACTAGCAACATCAGCACTATCAGTACCGGCTCCAGCAGCAGCTAAGACAGCCCAGGAAAGGACAGCCCTACCACTAAGACACAAAGAGACCCAGGTCTGCCAGCTGATGAGAGACCTGTCATTAAGTCCCAGAGCAGTCCTCCATCCTCCTTAATCTCCATCAGTCTGCAACCAAGCGGAGTCAGAAGACAGAATACAGGAGTCAGAAGACAGAATACAGGAGTCTGCAGACAGACAACAGGAGTCTGCAGCCAGACAAAAAGTCCTCCCTGCAGCCTCCACTGTGCTCAGCCTGTCAGCTCAGCCTGAAGTGTCGCCCTTCTGGTAGCCCTTGTAGCAGAAGCCCTCTCAATCAGAAACATCAGGTCAGTGTACTCGAAGTGAAGATAGCCCCAGAGTGGGTGAGGTCGTCGACACTAAGACAGTTAGGGAGAACTAGGAGAAGACAGATCCGTTTGGCAAAGGTCTACTCCAAAGACATTCACTGTGGTGATTCAGCAGACACCAGCACCTCTCCCAGGGGTTAGGTAGTGACCACCAGTCCAACCAGGTATTGGGTAGGTCAAGGTCATCTTGCCTATCAACAAGCCGTCACCGCCTTTTTAAAAATGGTGCTTGCAACAGCAGGGCAGTGGGTTCGATTCCCGCTGGGAATACCCATACAAAAATGTATCTACTCAAGTCGCTTTGGCTAAAATGGCATATCTTATAAACTGTTTGAATGAATGAGAAAGGACACTTCAGGTTAAAAAATAAAAAAAAATAAAAAATGACAGTCAGGAAGACAAGATTTTTTTAAAAGTGTGTGTTTGTTTGGATAGAATTGTAATAAAATGTTGTTTGTATATTCTCTTGTTCAGCTGCCTGTTATCTGTCCTGCTTATCAACAACAAACTGGATCTCCCCTCCCCGCCCCCACACACACACACCTCGCCCCTCTCCTGAGGAGTTGTTCTTGCCAAAGCTACAACTGCAATAAGAGTCAGAACTCTTTCTTTCCTCTTTCCAAACATAACAAAAACACAAGATGAAATTCAGAGGCCATTCATTTATTTCAGTCATTAAACATGAGATGAAATTCAGGGGTCATTCATTTATTTCAGTCATTTATCATGAGATGAAATTCAAAGAGGACATTCATTGTTTTCAGTCATTTAACATTTTGTCCCATTCCAACTGACAGAGCTGGTGTAACTGAGTCAGGTTTGTAGGCCTCCTGACAGAGCTGGTGTAACTGAGTCAGGTTTGTAAGCCTCCTGACAGAGCTGATGTAACCGAGTCAGGTTTGTAAGCCACCTGACAGAGCTGATGTAACTGAGTCAGGTTTGTAGGCCTCCTGACAGAGCTGGTGTAACTGAGTCAGGTTTGTAGGCCTCCTGACAGAGCTGATGTAACTGAGTCAGGTTTGTAGGCCTCCTGACAGAGCTGATGTAACTGAGTCAGGTTTATAAGCCTCCTGACAGAGCTGGTGTAACTGAGTCAGGTTTGTAGGCCTCCTGACAGAGCTGATGTAACTGAGTCAGGTTTGTAGGCCTCCTGACAGAGCTGATGTAACTGAGTCAGGTTTGTAGGCCTCCTGACAGAGCTGATGTAACTGAGTCAGGTTTGTAGGCCTCCTGACAGAGCTGGTGTAACTGAGTCAGGTTTGTAGGCCTCCTGACAGAGCTGATGTAACTGAGTCAGGTTTGTAGGCCTCCTGACAGAGCTGATGTAACTGAGTCAGGTTTGTAGGCCTCCTGACAGAGCTGATGTAACTGAGTCAGGTTTGTAGGCCTCCTGACAGAGCTGATGTAACTGAGTCAGGTTTGTAGGCCTCCTGACAGAGCTGATGTAACTGAGTCAGGTTTGTAGGCCTCCTTGCTCTCACACACTTTTTTAGTTCTGCCCACACATTTTCTATAGGATTGAGGTCAGGGCTTTGTGATGGCCAAGTCAATACCTTGACTTTGTTGTCCTTAAACCATTTTGCCACAACTTTGGAAGTTTGCTTGGGGTCATTGTCCATTTGGAAGACCCATTTGCGACCAGGCTTTAACTTCCTGACTGATGTCTTGAGATGTTGCTTCAATATATCCACCTAATTGTCTCTCCTCATGATGCCATCTATTTTGTGAAGTGCACTAGTCCCTCCTGCAGCAAAGCTCCCCACAACATGATGCTGCCATCCCCGTGCTTCATGGTTGGGATGGTGTTCTTCGGCTTGCAAGCCTCCCCCTTTTTCCTCCAAACATAACGATGGTCATTATGGCCAAACAGTTCTATTTTTGTTTCATCAGACCAGAGGACATTTCTCCAAAGAGTCTGATCTTTGTCCCCATGTGCAGTTGCAAACCGTAGTCTGGCTTTTTTTATGGTGGTTTCGGAGCAGTGGCTTCTTCCTTGCTGAGCGGCCTTTCAGGTTATGTCGATATAGAACCTGTTTTGGATATAGATACTTTTGCATTTGTTTCCTCCATCTTCACAGGGTCCTTTGCTGTTGTTCTGGGATTAATTTGACCTTTTCGCACCAAAGTACATTCATTTCTAGGACACAGAATGTGTCTCCTTCCTGAGCGGTATGACGGCTGCGTGGTCCCATGGTGTTTATACTTGCGTACTGTTGTTTGTACAGATGAACATGGCGTTCATTTTGGAAATTGCTCCCAAGGATTAACCAGACTTGTGGAGGTATACTTGTGGCTGATTTCTCTTGATTTTCCCATCATGTCAAGCAAATAAGCACTGAGTTCAAATCAAATCAAAAATCAAATCAAATTTTATTTGTCACATACACATGGTTAGCAGATGTTAAATGCGAGTGTAGCGAAATGCTTGTGCTTCTAGTTCCGACAATGCAGTGATAACCAACAAGTAATCTAACTAACAATTCCAAAACTACTGTCTTATACACAGTGTAAGGGGATAAGGAATATGTACATAAGGATATATGAATGAGTGATGGTACAGAGCAGCATACAGTAGATGGTATCGAACAGTATATACATATGAGATGAGTGTGTAGACAAAGTAAACAAAGTGGCATAGTTAAAGTGGCTAGTGATACATGCATAAGGATGCAGTCCCCGATGTAGAGTACAGTATATACATGGTTGGGATGAATAATGTGTTAACATTATATAAAGGTAGCGGTGGCTAAGTGATATATTTACAAATTCCCATCCCCTTTTTCCAGTGTCCAATGACAGTGTGTTGGCAGCAACCACTCACTGAGTGGTCATTGATGGCCTTTGAGATAGAAGCTGTTTTTCAGTTCTATTTTTGTTTCATTCTGGATGACGGTGAACAGGCGGGACATTCTTTATGGCTCCAAAGAGGTGTCTGGATCTTTGTCCCCATGTTACGCAGTTGCAAAGCCCGCCGGAGTCTCCGAGTGCTTTTTTATGAGTGGTTTTGGTGAGCCGAATTTCTTCAAGCAGGTGAATAGCTTCTTCTTTGTCAGTGTGAGTGGCCTTTCCAGGTTATGTCCGAGGAACTTAAAACTAGAACCTGTTTTGTGGATAGGGGTGTTCCCCTCTGCTGTTTCACAGAAGAAATCATCTCCTTTGCATTTGTTTCCTGACACACACTTCACCTCCTCCCTGTAGGGTCCTTTGCTGTAATGTTCTGTTGGAAACTTAATTTGACCTGCGTTCGCACCCAAAGTACATTCATTTCTAGGACACGGGGAGAATGTTGTCCTACCTTCCTGAAGCAGTACCCAGTTGCACGGGCGGGGTCGAGACCCAGGGTGGTCCCTATGGTGTTGATACTTAGTCGATGAACAGCATTCTCACTGTATTCCTCTTGTTTGTGTGCACAGTCTGTGGACCTATTTGAACATTGGAGTGGGTCTAGGGTGTCAGGTAGGGTGGAGGTGATATGGTCCTTGACTAGTCTCTCAAAGCACTTCATGATGACGGAAGTGAGTGCTACGGGCGGTAGTCGTTTAGCTCCAGTTACCTTAGCTTTCTTGGGAACAGGAACAATGGTGGCCCTCTTGAAGCATGTGGGAACAGCAGACTGGTAGGGATTGATTGACCAAACACACCGAGCTGGTGCGCATGCTCTGAGGCCGCGGCTATACCGTCTGGGCCTGCAGCTGATTTCTCTCACCTGATTTTCCGTTGCATCAGTGGCAAGCCTCAGCGGGCAATTAAGCACTGAGTTTGAAAGTAGGCTGTGAAGTACATCCACAGGTACACCTCCAATTGACTCAAATGATGTCAATTAGCCTATCAGAAGCTTCTAAAGCCATGAAATAATTTTCTGGAGTTTTCCAAGCTTTTTAAAGGCACAGTCAACTTAGTGTATGTAAACTTCTGACCCACTGGAATTGTGATACATTGAATTATAAGTGAAATAATCTGTCTGTAAACAATTTTCGTAAAAATTACTTGTGTCATGCACAAAGTAGATGTCCTAACTGATTTGCCAAAACTATAGTTTGTTAACAAGATATTTGCGTAGTGGTTGAAAAGGGAGTTTTAATGACTCCAACCCAAGTGTATGTAAACTTCCGACTTCAACTGTATCTAGGGTTGCAAAATGACGATAACTTAATACACTGTACTCCCTGTCCCACCATCTCTAAACAGGACATGTGTTTATCCTGCCTGAAACCAGTTCATGGAGAAAATCGGAAAAATGCATATTTCACAACAAGAGTTTCTGCTGTATGCACTCAGAAAAAGTGAGAGACAATGAGATCTGCTCAACAGTGTTAACCAATCAAACCTATCCATCACCAAATCCTTGATGAATAGAAATTCACACAGTCACTTGTCAAGTGGGAATCAAACTCTTATTAAAATGATGTTTCCCGTAAAACTTTGAACGAAGAGTCTCAAATAGCCGCCTGGCCCTTTTAATAGCTGGTCAACAGGACACATTTCAGCAAATTAACGCCTGTTTCAAATAAATGCCTGATCTAAAAAAATAGTTTACGGGAGCTACCATGAATTCCCATGAATTAGTTATGAGGTTTAATGTTTGATTTGTTACATTTGGTAATGAATCTGAATAAATATGGTTGTCATACGTTTTTATCGTCACAGCGAAACCGCTAGTCATTGGCTGCTAACAGCTGAGAACTGCTACCTAACTGGCAAGTACAAAAACAGTCAACAACTTCCAGGAGTACAGACGCCCAGAATATGACCGGTGAAGTCGGGAGTACAGACCCCAGAATATGACCGGTGAAGTCGGGAGTACAGACCCCAGAATATGACCGGTGAAGTCAGTCGGTACAGACCCCCAGAATATGACCGGTGAAGTCGGGAGTACAGACCCCCAGAATATGACCGGTGAAGTCGGGAGTACAGACCCCCAGAATATGACCGGTGAAGTCGGGAGTACAGACCCCAGAATATGACCGGTGAAGTCGGGTGTACAGACCCCCAGAATATGACCGGTGAAGTCGGGAGTACAGACCCCCTGAATATGACCGGTGAAGTCGGGAGTACAGACCCCAGAATATGACCGGTGAAGTCGGGAGTACAGACCCCAGAATATGACCGGTGAAGTCGGGAGTACAGACCCCAGAATATGACCGGTGAAGTCGGGAGTACAGACCCCCAGAATATGACCCGGTGAAGTCGGGAGTACAGACCCCAGAATATGACCGGTGAAGTCGGGGTACAGACCCCCAGAATATGACCGGTGAAGTCGGTACAGACCCCCAGAATATGACCGGTGAAGTCGGGAGTACAGACCCCCAGAATATGACCGGTGAAGTCGGGAGTACAGACCCCAGAATATGACCGGTGAAGTCGGGAGTACAGACCCCAGAATATGACCTGTGAAGTTGGGAGTACAGACCCCCAGAATATGACCGGTGAAGTCGGGAGTACAGACCCCCAGAATATGACCGGTGAAGTCGGGAGTACAGACCCCCAGAATATGACCGGTGAAGTCGGGAGTACAGACCCCCAGAATATGACCGGTGAAGTCGGGAGTACAGACCCCCAGAATATGACCGGTGAAGGTAGGAACTGCAGGACATATAGAGGCTACTAAGACAAAAGAAACGTGACACAAACCTTTGTTTCAGTCAACCTATTTCATTCAGATGAATTACATAACTCGTGGAAAAAGTCACATCTGGGCTGATGGAACATGAAAAAGGTACAATGTTATAATTGCCGACAGACAATTTGTTTGTTCAACAACTTTTTGTGTCTGTAACATTAATTACGTGAGAAATTGGGATGGAAATGTATTTATGAGCAAATATTGACATAATAACCATAATACAGAAGTCAATGTGGAGTTGATGAGATTAGATTATTAGATGAAATAGATGATGATGTACTTCACAGGGAGGTGAAAGTGCACGGTGATGAGCTTGATGCTCATTTCCAATAAATATTCAGGGTCTTAGTCTGGTGACATGATGATCGATGCTTGGCTGCAGTTTGACAAATACAAATAATATCCATAATAATCTCAACGTAGGTTGCCTATCTGCACTGTATGTGTGAGCTGTTGGCTATAGTGCAGGCAGTAGACCAGTGAGCTGTTGGCTATAGTGCAGGCAGTAGACCAGTGAGCTGTTGGCTAGAGTGCAGGCAGTAGACCAGTGAGCTGTTGGCTATAGTGCAGGCAGTAGACCAGTGAACTGTTGGCTATAGTGCAGGCAGTAGACCAGTGAGCTGTTGGCTATAGTGCAGGCAGTAGACCAGTGAGCTGTTGGCTAGAGTGCAGGCAGCAGACCAGTGAACTGTTGGCTATAGTGCAGGCAGAAGACCAGTGAGCTGTTGGCTATAGTGCAGGCAGTAGACCAGTGAGCTGTTGGCTAGAGTGCAGGCAGTAGACCAGTGAGCTGTTGGCTATAGTGCAGGCAGTAGACCAGTGAGCTGTTGGCTATAGTGCAGGCAGTAGACCAGTGAGCTGTTGGCTATAGTGCAGGCAGCAGACCAGTGAGCTGTTGGCTATAGTGCAGGCAGTAGACCAGTGAGCTGTTGGCTATAGTGCAGGCAGCAGACCAGTGAGCTGTTGGCTAGAGTGCAGGCAGTAGACCAGTGAGCTGTTGGCTATAGTGCAGGCAGTAGACCAGTGAGCTGTTGGCTATAGTGCAGGCAGTAGACCAGTGAGCTGTTGGCTAGAGTGCAGGCAGTAGACCAGTGAGCTGTTGGCTATAGTGCAGGCAGTAGACCAGTGAGCTGTTGGCTAGAGTGCAGGCAGTAGACCAGTGAGCTGTTGGCTATAGTGCAGGCAGTAGACCAGTGAACTGTTGGCTATAGTGCAGGCAGTAGACCAGTGAGCTGTTGGCTATAGTGCAGGCAGTAGACCAGTGAGCTGTTGGCTAGAGTGCAGGCAGCAGACCAGTGAACTGTTGGCTATAGTGCAGGCAGAAGACCAGTGAGCTGTTGGCTATAGTGCAGGCAGTAGACCAGTGAGCTGTTGGCTAGAGTGCAGGCAGTAGACCAGTGAGCTGTTGGCTATAGTGCAGGCAGTAGACCAGTGAGCTGTTGGCTATAGTGCAGGCAGTAGACCAGTGAGCTGTTGGCTATAGTGCAGGCAGCAGACCAGTGAGCTGTTGGCTATAGTGCAGGCAGTAGACCAGTGAGCTGTTGGCTATAGTGCAGGCAGCAGACCAGTGAGCTGTTGGCTAGAGTGCAGGCAGTAGACCAGTGAGCTGTTGGCTATAGTGCAGGCAGTAGACCAGTGAGCTGTTGGCTAGAGTGCAGGCAGTAGACCAGTGAGCTGTTGGCTAGAGTGCAGGCAGTAGACCAGTGAGCTGTTGGCTATAGTGCAGGCAGTAGACCAGTGAGCTGTTGGCTAGAGTGCAGGCAGTAGACCAGTGAGCTGTTGGCTATAGTGCAGGCAGTAGACCAGTGAGCTGTTGGCTATAGTGCAGGCAGCAGACCAGTGGGCTGTTGGCTAGAGTGCAGGCAGTAGACCAGTGAGCTGTTGGCTAGAGTGCAGGCAGTAGACCAGTGAGCTGTTGGCTATAGTGCAGGCAGCAGACCAGTGAGCTGTTGGCTAGAGTGCAGGCAGTAGACCAGTGAGCTGTTGGCTATAGTGCAGGCAGCAGACCAGTGAGCTGTTGGCTAGAGTGCAGGCAGTAGACCAGTGAGCTGTTGGCTAGAGTGCAGGCAGTAGACCAGTGAGCTGTTGGCTAGAGTGCAGGCAGCAGACCAGTGAGCTGTTGGCTAGAGTTCAGGCCGCGGACCAGTGAACTGTTGGCTATAGTGCAGGCAGTAGACCAGTGAGCTGTTGGCTAGAGTGCAGGCAGTAGACCAGTGAGCTGTTGGCTAGAGTGCAGGCAGTAGACCAGTGAGCTGTTGGCTAGAGTGCAGGCAGTAGACCAGTGAGCTGTTGGCTAGAGTGCAGGCAGCAGACCAGTGAGCTGTTGGCTAGAGTTCAGGCCGCGGACCAGTGAACTGTTGGCTATAGTGCAGGCAGTAGACCAGTGAGCTGTTGGCTAGAGTGCAGGCAGTAGACCAGTGAGCTGTTGGCTATAGTGCAGGCAGCAGACCAGTGAGCTGTTGGCTAGAGTGCAGGCAGTAGACCAGTGAGCTGTTGGCTATAGTGCAGGCAGTAGACCAGTGAGCTGTTGGCTATAGTGCAGGCAGTAGACCAGTGAGCTGTTGGCTATAGTGCAGGCAGCAGACCAGTGAGCTGTTGGCTATAGTGCAGGCAGTAGACCAGTGAGCTGTTGGCTAGAGTGCAGACAGTAGACCAGTGAGCTGTTGGCTATAGTGCAGGCAGTAGACCAGTGAGCTGTTGGCTATAGTGCAGGCAGCAGACCAGTGAGCTGTTGGCTAGAGTGCAGGCAGTAGACCAGTGAGCTGTTGGCTATAGTGCAGGCAGCAGACCAGTGAGCTGTTGGCTAGAGTGCAGGCAGTAGACCAGTGAGCTGTTGGCTATAGTGCAGGCAGCAGACCAGTGAGCTGTTGGCTAGAGTGCAGGCAGTAGACCAGTGAGCTGTTGGCTAGAGTGCAGGCAGTAGACCAGTGAGCTGTTGGCTAGAGTGCAGGCAGCAGACCAGTGAGCTGTTGGCTATAGTGCAGGCAGTAGACCAGTGAGCTGTTGGCTAGAGTGCAGGCAGCAGACCAGTGAGCTGTTGGCTAGAGTGCAGGCCGCGGACCAGTGAACTGTTGGCTATAGTGCAGGCAGTAGACCAGTGAGCTGTTGGCTAGAGTGCAGGCAGTAGACCAGTGAGCTGTTGGCTATAGTGCAGGCAGCAGACCAGTGAGCTGTTGGCTATAGTGCAGGCAGCAGACCAGTGAGCTGTTGGCTATAGTGCAGGCAGAAGACCAGTGAGCTGTTGGCTATAGTGCAGGCAGTAGACCAGTGAGCTGTTGGCTAGAGTGCAGGCCGCGGACCAGTGACCTGTTGGCTATAGTGCAGGCAGTAGACCAGTGAGCTGTTGGCTAGAGTGCAGGCAGTAGACCAGTGAGCTGTTGGCTAGAGTGCAGGCAGCAGACCAGTGAGCTGTTGGCTAGAGTGCAGGCAGTAGACCAGTGAGCTGTTGGCTAGAGTGCAGGCAGTAGACCAGTGAACTGTTGGCTATAGTGCAGGCAGCAGACCAGTGAGCTGTTGGCTATAGTGCAGGCAGTAGACCAGTGAGCTGTTGGCTATAGTGCAGGCAGTAGACCAGTGAGCTGTTGGCTAGAGTGCAGGCAGTAGACCAGTGAGCTGTTGGCTAGAGTGCAGGCAGTAGACCAGTGAACTGTTGGCTATAGTGCAGGCAGTAGACCAGTGAGCTGTTGGCTATAGTGCAGGCAGTAGACCAGTGAGCTGTTGGCTAGAGTGCAGGCAGTAGACCAGTGAACTGTTGGCTATATTGCAGGCAGCAGACCAGTGAGCTGTTGGCTAGAGTGCAGGCAGTAGACCAGTGAGCTGTTGGCTATAGTGCAGGCAGTAGACCAGTGAGCTGTTGGCTATAGTGCAGGCAGCAGACCAGTGAGCTGTTGGCTAGAGTGCAGGCAGTAGACCAGTGAGCTGTTGGCTATAGTGCAGGCAGTAGACCAGTGAGCTGTTGGCTATAGTGCAGGCAGTAGACCAGTGAGCTGTTGGCTATAGTGCAGGCAGTAGACCAGTGAGCTGTTGGCTAGAGTGCAGGCAGTAGACCAGTGAACTGTTGGCTATAGTGCAGGCAGCAGACCAGTGAGCTGTTGGCTATAGTGCAGGCAGTAGACCAGTGAGCTGTTGGCTATAGTGCAGGCAGTAGACCAGTGAGCTGTTGGCTAGAGTGCAGGCAGTAGACCAGTGAGCTGTTGGCTATAGTGCAGGCAGTAGACCAGTGAGCTGTTGGCTATAGTACAGGCAGTAGACCAGTGGGCTGTTGGCTATAGTGCAGGCAGTAGACCAGTGAGCTGTTGGCTATAGTGCAGGCAGCAGACCAGTGAGCTGTTGGCTATAGTGCAGGCAGTAGACCAGTGAGCTGTTGGCTATAGTGCAGGCAGTAGACCAGTGAGCTGTTGGCTATAGTGCAGGCAGTAGACCAGTGAGCTGTTGGCTATAGTGCAGGCAGCAGACCAGTGAGCTGTTGGCTATAGTGCAGGCAGTAGACCAGTGAGCTGTTGGCTAGACTGCAGGCAGTAGACCAGTGAGCTGTTGGCTATAGTGCAGGCAGTAGACCAGTGAGCTGTTGGCTATAGTGCAGGCAGTAGACCAGTGAGCTGTTGGCTATAGTGCAGGCAGCAGACCAGTGAGCTGTTGGCTAGAGTGCAGGCAGCAGACCAGTGAGCTGTTGGCTAGAGTGCAGGCAGTAGACCAGTGAACTGTTGGCTATAGTGCAGGCAGTAGACCAGTGAGCTGTTGGCTATAGTGCAGGCAGCAGACCAGTGAGCTGTTGGCTATAGTGCAGGCAGTAGACCAGTGAGCTGTTGGCTAGAGTGCAGGCAGCAGACCAGTGAGCTGTTGGCTATAGTGCAGGCAGCAGACCAGTGAGCTGTTGGCTATAGTGCAGGCAGTAGACCAGTGAGCTGTTGGCTAGAGTGCAGGCCGCGGACCAGTGAGCTGTTGGCTAGAGTGCAGGCAGTAGACCAGTGAGCTGTTGGTTAGAGTGCAGGCAGCAGACCTGTGAGCTGTTGGCTATAGTGCAGGCAGCAGACCAGTGAGCTGTTGGCTATAGTGCAGGCAGTAGACCAGTGAGCTGTTGGCTAGAGTGCAGGAAGCAGACCAGTGAGCTGTTGGCTATAGTGCAGGCAGTAGACCAGTGAGCTGTTGGTTAGAGTGCAGGCAGCAGACCTGTGGGCTGTTGGTTAGAGTGCAGGCAGTAGACCAGTGAGCTGTTGGCTATATTGCAGGCAGCAGACCAGTGAGCTGTTGGCTATAGTGCAGGCAGCAGACCTGTGGGCTGTTGGTTAGAGTGCAGGCAGTAGACCAGTGAGCTGTTGGCTATATTGCAGGCAGCAGACCAGTGAACTGTTGGCTATATTGCAGGCAGCAGACCAGTGAACTGTTGGCTATATTGCAGGCAGTAGACCAGTGAGCTGTTGGCTATATTGCAGGCAGCAGACCAGTGAGCTGTTGGCTATAGTGCAGGCAGCAGACCAGTGGGCTGTTGGTTAGAGTGCAGGCAGTAGACCAGTGAGCTGTTGGCTAGAGTGCAGGCAGTAGACCAGTGAGCTGTTGGCTAGAGTGCAGGCAGCAGACCAGTGAGCTGTTGGCTATAGTGCAGGCAGCAGACCAGTGAGCTGTTGGCTAGAGTGCAGGCAGTAGACCAGTGAGCTGTTGGCTAGAGTGCAGGCAGCAGACCAGTGAGCTGTTGGCTATAGTGCAGGCAGCAGACCAGTGAGCTGTTGGCTATAGTGCAGGCAGTAGACCAGTGAGCTGTTGGCTATAGTGCAGGCAGCAGACCAGTGAGCTGTTGGCTATAGTGCAGGCAGCAGACCAGTGAGCTGTTGGCTATAGTGCAGGCAGCAGACCAGTGAGCTGTTGGCTATAGTGCAGGCAGCAGACCAGTGAGCTGTTGGCTATAGTGCAGGCAGTAGACCAGTGAGCTGTTGGCTATAGTGCAGGCAGCAGACCAGTGAGCTGTTGGCTATAGTGCAGGCAGCAGACCAGTGAGCTGTTGGCTATAGTGCAGGCAGTAGACCAGTGAGCTGTTGGCTATAGTGCAGGCAGCAGACCAGTGAGCTGTTGGCTATAGTGCAGGCAGCAGACCAGTGAGCTGTTGGCTATAGTGCAGGCAGTAGACCAGTGAGCTGTTGGCTATAGTGCAGGCAGCAGACCAGTGAGCTGTTGGCTATAGTGCAGGCAGCAGACCAGTGAGCTGTTGGCTATAGTGCAGGCAGTAGACCAGTGAGCTGTTGGCTATAGTGCAGGCAGTAGACCAGTGAGCTGTTGGCTATAGTGCAGGCAGCAGACCAGTGAGCTGTTGGCTATAGTGCAGGCAGTAGACCAGTGAGCTGTTGGCTATAGTGCAGGCAGCAGACCAGTGAGCTGTTGGCTAGAGTGCAGGCAGTAGACCAGTAAGCTGTTGGCTATAGTGCAGGCAGTAGACCAGTGAGCTGTTGGCTAGAGTGCAGGCAGTAGACCAGTGAGCTGTTGGCTAGAGTGCAGGCAGTAGACCAGTGAGGTGTTGGCTATAGTGCAGGCAGCAGACCAGTGAGCTGTTGGCTATAGTGCAGGCAGTAGACCAGTGAACTGTTGGCTATAGTGCAGGCAGTAGACCAGTGAGCTGTTGGCTAGAGTGCAGGCAGAAGACCAGACTGGGCACATTTTCTACATAAACGCTAAAGTTTTTGTGACAAATCCATAAGTACTGTTAAAAATGCAACGGAGACCCATTTAACTTTTATTTTTCATTCGGTACCTGGGAATTCAACAACAAAAGGTATTTTCATATGCACTACATCATCACGCACAGTCTTTTATCTGCAAAAATTCAGTTTGATGAAAATGTGCATATTGTTTTATGCAGACATTAGAATATTTGCATTAAAATCTGTCTCCAATGGAAGCCTAGCTACAGTGTGTCAATGACAACACAGTGCAGGAAATGAAGACATCTATTACAATCCTGGACATGAATGCTGGAATTAAACAATTAACTACGCAAATCAGCAAAAATATGTATCCATTAAGGAAATAGACGCAGTGGGTCTGTCTGCGTGTTGTGGCAGGAGCAGCTATGCTCCACTGTACCCGGAGTTCTACTGTGTATTCCACTAGCAGCAGCTGTTCAGCAGGAAAGGGAACTAATGACGAGGGCTTTGGCCATAACCAGCACGAACCGCTGGCTGCAGAGAACCAATGAGACGCTGGGATCTAGCTAGACCAACGTCATATAGAGCTCCTTGATGGTGAGTTTAGTGACCACACAGACACATGACAACACAGACACGTGCATATATAAAGTGTTTTTATAGCATTTTCATTTTCATTAAAGTAACGTAGTAACTTTATAGAAGCAATTACAGTCAAATATTATGAACGATTACTGAGAGACAAACGGATGATCCCAAACAGGATTGTCATTTCATGTTTTCCATATCAGCAAAATGACTGTGATTTCACCTTTTTTTCTAGATCAAATCAAAAGTGTATTGGTCATGTACACAGTGTTGCATATGTTATCGCAGGTGCAATTAAATACAGTCTACAGTAGATCCAACAGTTTACAGTAGCTCCAACAGTCTACAGTAGCTCCAACAGTCTACAGTAGCTCCAACAGTCTATAGTAGCTCCATCAGTCTATTGTAGCTCCAACAGTCTACAGTAGCTCCAACAGTCTACAGCAGCTTCAACAGCCTGCTCCAACAGTCTACTGTAGCTCCATCAGTCTATTGTAGCTCCAACAGTCTACAGTAGCTCCAACAGTCTACTGTAACTCCAACAGTCTACTGTAGCTCCAACAGTCTGCTCCAAAAGTCTACTGTAGCTCCAACATTCTGCTCCAACAGTCTACTGTAGCTTCAAGTCTGCTCCAACAGTCTACTGTAGCTCCAACAGTCTACTCCAACAGTCTACTCCAAAAGTATACTGTAGCTCCAACATTCTGCTCCAACAGTCTACTGTAGCTCCAACAGTCTACTCCAAAAGTCTACTGTAGCTCCAACATTCTGCTCCAACAGTATACTGTAGCTCCAACAGTAATATAATAATAATAATATATGCCATTTAGCTGACGCTTTTATCCAAAGCGACTTACAGTCATGTGTGCATACATTCTACGTATGGGTGGTCCCGGGAATCGAACCCACTACCCTGGCGTTACAAGCACCATGCTCTACCAACTGAGCCACAGAAGGACCACAGTCTAATGTAGCTCAAATAGTCTACTGTAGCTCCAACAATCTACTGCAGCTAAAACAGTCTACTGTAGCTCCAACAGTCTACTGTAGCTAAAACAGTCTACTGTAGATCCAACAGTCTAATTGAGCTCCAACAGTCTGCTCCAACAGTCTACTGTAGCTCCAACAGTCTGCTCCAACAGTCTACTGTAGCTCCAACAGTCTGCTCCAACAGTCTACTGTAGCTCCAGTCTGCTCCAACAGTCTACTGTAGCTCCAACAGTCTGCTCAACAGTCTACTGTAGCTCCAACAGTCTGCTCAACAGTCTACTGTAGCTCCAACATTCTGATCCAAAAGTCCTACTGTAGCTCCAACAGTCTACAGTAGCTCCAACAGTCTACAGTAGCTCCAACAGTCTACTATAGCTTCAATAGTCTACTATAGCTTCAATAGTCTGCTTCAACAGTCTACTGTAGCTTCAATAGTCTGCTTCAACAGTCTACTGTAGCTTCAAGTCTGCTCCAACAGTCTACTATAGCTTCAACAGTCTACTGTACTGTAGCTCAAAAAAGTCTACTGTAGCTCCAACAGTCTACTGTAGCTCCAACAGTCAGCTTCAACAGTCTACTGTAGCTCCAACAGTCTACTCCAACAGTCTACTCCAACAGTCTACTCCAAAAGTCTACTGTGGCTCCAACATTCTGCTCCAACAGTCTACTGTAGCTCCAACAGTCTACTGTAGCTCCAACAGTCTGATGTAGCTCCAACAGTCTACTTTAGCTCCAACAGTCTGCTCCAACAGTCTACTGTAGCTCCAACAGTCTGCTCCAACAGTCTACTGTAGCTCCAACAGTCTACTGTAGCTCCAACAGTCTGCTCCAACAGTCTACTGTAGCTCCAACAGTCTGCTCCAACAGTCTACTGTAGCTCCAACAGTCTGCTCCAACAGTCTACTGTAGCTCCAACATTCTGATCCAAAAGTCTACTGTAGCTCCAACAGTCTACAGTAGCTCAAACAGTATACTGTAACTTCAGCAGTCTGCTCCAACAGTCTGCTGTAGCTCCAACAGTCTGCTGTAGCTCCAACAGTCTACTGTAGCTCAAACAGTATACTGTAACTTCAGCAGTCTGCTCCAACAGTCTGCTGTAGCTCCAACAGTCTACTGTAGCTCCAACAGTCTACTGCAGCTCCAACAGTCTACTGCAGCTCAAACAGTCTACTGCAGCTCAAACAGTCTACTGTAACTTCAGCAGTCTGCTCCAACAGTCTGCTGTAGCTCCAACAGTCTGCTGTAGCTCCAACAGTCTACTGTAGATCCAACAGTCTACTCCAACGGTCTACTGTAGCTCCAACAGTCTACTGTAGCTCCAACAGTCTACTGTAGCTCCAACAGTCTACTGTAGCTCCAACAGTCTGCTCCAACAGTCTACAGTAGCTCCAACAGTCTACTGTAGCTCCAACAGTCTGCTCCAACAGTCTACTGTAGCTCCAACAGTCTACTGTAGCTCCAACAGTCTGCTCCAACAGTCTACTGTAGCTCCAACAATGCAGCAATATCTAGCAATACAATAACACTACACACACACATAATCCAAACGTAAAGGCAATGTATTTGGAACCGAAGCAGTGATTTATACAACAATATATTTTATCATTGTATTTTTATGTAGAAATGTTCAACTATGTCAAAATGTTTTTTTTGTGATATAAATAATGTATTTTATAATTTGATTAATACAAAATAAAGTAGTTATGTTTACAAAATGTCTCTCTAACAATATAGTATGAGATCTGAATAGCAATCCAATCCAATGTTTGACCATTTAGTAGATCTACTTGATATTGATAATAATCAAAACAATCACATACTCTATGTAAAGCTCAAGATAATATAAAACAGTGATAATCATTTACATTTTTGTGATCATTGTTTCTTCTGTCTTATCCTCTGCATGACTGAGTCCATTTTCAAGATTCAACTTCCCAGGAGTTCTAGAATCAAAAATAACAAGTAAGCAATCTACTTGCAGAAATACACCATTTGAAATAATTTATTACAGTGTAAATGCTAAATCTTTATATCAACACAGTTAAAATTACGACAATATAAGCACGCTGAACCAGACTGCTTTCAAGGAGGTCTCAAAAATATAACATCCTTCTATCCATTTGCTCTCTCATCCATCCATCCATCCATCCATCCCACTCCCCATCCCTCCAGAATGATACTCACACTGAGTCCTTCTCCTGTGGTTCAGTGTGGTCTTGTAGCTCAGTGTTGAGTGTCTCAGGCAGCATGAAGCAGAGGCCTCCACCCAGGAAGGGCAGGATGCCATAGATCAACATAGGGATGGAATAGTGATACACCTCCAGCAGTCTAATCAGGGGGGCAAGGATGCCAGCCACACGGGCACACATGGAGTTCAGACCCACTCCGTTCTGTCTGCAAGACAATACACAGATCAGGAAGTTCAGACCCACTGCGTTCTGTCTGCAAGACAATACACATGGAGTTCAGACCCACTGCGTTCTGTCTGCAAGACAATACACATGGAGTTCAGACCCACTGCGTTCTGTCTGCAAGACAATACACATGGAGTTCAGACCCACTGCGTTCTGTCTGCAAGACAACACACATGGAGTTCAGACCCACTGCGTTCTGTCTGCAAGACAATACACATGGAGTTCAGACCCACTCCGTTCTGTCTGCAAGACAACACACAGGAAGTTCAGACCCACTCTATTCTGTCTGCAAGACAACACACATGGAGTTCAGACCCACTGCGTTCTGTCTGCAAGACAATACACATGGAGTTCAGACCCACTCCGTTCTGTCTGCAAGACAACACACAGGAAGTTCAGACCCACTCTATTCTGTCTGCAAGACAACACACATGGAGTTCAGACCCACTCTATTCTGTCTGCAAGACAATACACATGGAGTTCAGACCCACTCTATTCTGTCTGCAAGACAATACACATGGAGTTCAGACCCACTCCGTTCTGTCTGCAAGACAACACACATGGAATTCAGACCCACTCTGTTCTGTCTGCAAGACAATGAACAGATCAGGAAGTTCAGACCTGTCAAAAAATCCAAGATGCTCTCCCCGGCCCGCTAGCTGTCTGAATCATTGTGTCTCCAGCTCGCCTAGCTACTCACTGGACCCTATGATCACTCGGCCACACATGCCTCTCCCTTATGTCAATATTCCTTGTCTATTGCTGTTTTGGTTAGTGATTTCTGTCTTATTTCACTGTAGAGCCTCCAGCTCTGCTCAATATGACTTAGCTAGCCCTTTTGTTCCACCCCACACAAATGCAATGACCACACCTGGCTTAAATGGTGCCTCTAGAGAAAAAACCTCTCTCATCATCACTCAATGCCTAGGCTTATCTCCACTGTATTCACATCCTACCATACCATTGTCTGTACATTATGCCTTGAATCTATTATTCTGTGCCCAGAAATCTGCTCCTTTTACTCTCTGTTCCGAACGCACTAGACAACCAGTCCTCTGTTCCTCTGGTGATGTCGAGATTAACCCAGGCCCTGCAGCCCCTAGCTCCACTCCCATTCCCCAGGTGCTCTCATTTGTTGACTTCTGTAAATATTGAAAGCTGCCATGGTCATCCCCTCTTCAAAGGGGAGACACTCTAGACCCAAACTGTCATAGATCTATATCCATCCTCCCCTGCATTTTCTAAAATCTTCGAAAGCCAAGTTAACAAACAGATCACCGACCCTTTCAAATCCCGCCGTACCTTCTCCACTATGCAATATGGTTTCCATGCTGGACATGGGTGCACCTCAGCCACACTCAAGGTCCTAAGTGATATCAAAACCCCCCATCGATAAAAGACAGCACTGTGCAGCTGTCTTCATCAACCTGGCCAAGGCTTTTACGACTCTGTCAATCACCGTATTCTTATCAGCAGACTCAATAGCCTTGGATTCTCAAATGATTGCCTCGCCTGGTTCACCAACTACTTCTCCAGATAGAGTTCAGTGTGTCAAATCGGAGGCCTGTTGTCCGGACCTCTGGCAGTCTCTATAGGGGTGCCACAGGGTTCAATTCTCGGGCCGACTCTCTTCTCTGTATACATCAATGATGTCGCTCTTGCTGCTGGTGATTCTGTTTTATTTTTTATTTCCCTTTATTTAACCAGGTAAGCTAATTTGAGAACAAGTTCTCATTGCAACTGTGACATGGCCAAGATAAAGCAAAGCAGTGTGACAAAAACAACAACACAGAGTTACACGTGGAATAAACAAACATCCACCTCTAAGCAGACGACACCATTCTGTATACATCTGGCCCTTCTTTGGACACTGTGCTAACAAAACCTCCAAACAATCTTCAATGCCATACAACACTCCTTCCGAGGCCTCAACTGCTTTAAAATGCAAGTAAAACTAAGTTCTCTGTACCGATGCTGTCCGCACCCATGTAAGTAAGTATGTTGAAACGTTTAGGCCTGTATCTGTGTGTGTTCCAGCCAATGTGTTTTAGCAGTATGAACATCTCACCT